>NC_053112.1:5476463-5503963 GCF_010015445.1 Perca fluviatilis | reverse complement strand
TTTAAAAGGGTTTGAAATATCCAATGAATTTCGTTCCACTTCATGATTGTGTCCCACTTGTTGTTGATTCTTCACAAAAAATTACAGTTTTATATCTTTATGTTTGAGGCCTGAAATGTGGCAAAAGGTCAAAAAGTTCAAGGGGCCGAATACTTTAAAGGCACTGTATATATATATATTTATATATATATATAATATATATATATATATATATATATATATAAAAAAAAAAAAAAATTCATTGAATATAGTACAAATGTAGGTGAAAAGCAAAAAGAAAATGAAAAAACTCAACGGAGGGAGGGAGGAGGAAGAGGAAGAGGAAGAAGAGGAGGAGGAGGAGGAAGAGCATTTTAACTCAATGATTGAGATTATTTTCGTAAGTGACGGGTGCAGACTGTACCTTGCTTAAATGTCCTGCGATGTGACTTTTACCTCCGCCGATGTCCAGAGCGAGAGGAAACGTCCTGAGAAAGGGAGGGAGGGAGAGACAGAGAGAGAGACAGAGAGACAGAGAGAGAGACAGAGAGAGAGACAGAGAGAGAGAGAGAGAGGGAGAGAGAGACAGAGAGAGAGAGAGACAGGGATAGAGACAGACAGGACAATGTTTGAGAAGGAGAAGTTTCAGAAAGCAACCCTATGAAGGAATGTGAGTTCGATAAGAAACCAGCTGTCTCACCTCACGATGTCATATACCCGATCAGCCACTCGGCCACCGACCTGCAGGACGACAGGACCAGGACAGACAGGTTACTGTATGTACCATACGGGACCTTTAAATGTTCTGTTAAAGGACCAGACTAACAGGTTACTGTATGTACCATACGGGACCTTTAAATGTTCTGTTAAAGGACCAGACTAACAGGTTACTGTATGTACCATACGGGACCTTTAAATGTTCTGTTAAAGGACCAGACTAACAGGTTACTGTATGTATGATACAGGACCTGTTCACTTTTAGCAGATCTCTGTGGCAGGCTCGTTAACATCAGATGTTATATAAACTACGTGTGTGTGTGTGTGTGTGTGTGTGTGTGTGTATGTGTAGTAATCTTAATGTGTAAAGTAACTAGTAACTAAAGCTGTAACAGATGAATGTAGTGGAATAAAATCAAATCTTTTGTTTCAGCTCCTGTATACTATCTGTAGTGAAACCTCTGAAAATACAACACACACACACACACACACACACACACGTGAGCCGTCTCTGTGCGTAACGGAGAGTTTCTACGACCTGCGGCCAGCCAATCACAAGCATTAGTAGATCTTGGTAGAAGCATGCTGCGTGCTTATTGGCTCGCCGGTTTATTGTATATATGTATTGATGTCAAATTGGAGTGCTGTCCTAAGAACCAGAATAGGTTTACGTGGTTTTATTTTCAAAAAACACCATATTTTTGTTGTACTGCACATTGCTGCAGCTCCTCTTTTCACCCTGTGTGTTGAGCTCTCTGTTTTAGCTACAGAGTGAGACATCTCACTGCTGTAACATCTTTGTTGGGAGTCGCACATGCTCAGTAGCTAGGTAAGGACTACTAGCCAGTCAGAAGAAGAGTATGAGGGCGTGTCCTGACAGTACCTAGGTAAGTACTACTAGCCAGTCAGAAGAAGAGTATGAGGGCGTGTCCTGACAGTACCTAGGTAAGTACTACTAGCCAGTCAGAAGCAGAGTATGAGGGTGTGCCCTGACAGTAGCTAGGTAAGGACTACTAGCCAGTCAGAAGCAGAGTATGAGGGCGTGCCCTGACAGTACCTAGGTAAGGACTACTAGCCAGTCAGAAGCAGAGTATGAGGGAGTACCCTGACAGTAGCTAGGTAAGGACTACTAGCCAGTCAGAAGCAGAGTATGAGGGCGTGCCCTGACAGTACCTAGGTAAGGACTACTAGCCAGTCAGAAGCAGAGTATGAGGGAGTACCCTGACAGTAGCTAGGTAAAGTAGCTAGAGTAAAAAGTCCAATATTTCTCTCTGAAATGTAGCAGAGTAGAAGTAGAAAGTGGCACGAAAAGGGGTGTGTGTGTGTGTGTGTGTGTGTGTGTGTGTGTGTGTGTGTGTGTGCGTGTGTGATGTAATGTGTAAACTATGTAGCGGAGTAACTAACTGTGTGTGTGTGTGTATGTGTGTGTGTACGTACGTGTAATTATGTGTGTGTACACGTGTGTTCGTGTGTGTGTGTGCTTATGTGTGTGTGTGTATTTGTGTGTGTATGCGCGAGGGTGTATGTGTACCTGTGTGTGATTATGTGTGCGTGCATGTGTGTACGTGTGTGCGTGTATATGTGTGTGTGTGTGTGTGCGTGCGTGTGTGATGTAATGTGTAAACTAGTAACTAAAGCTGTAACAGATTAATGTAGCGGAGTAACTAACTGTGTGTGTGTGTGTGTGTGTGTGTGTGTGTGTGTGTGTGTGTGTGTGTGTATCTCTGTGTGTAGGTGTGTTAGTGTGTGCGTGTGTTAAGTACAGTACTTGAGTAAATGTACTTAGTTACATTCCACGACTGAATGACAACATCAACCAATCATACATCTTCACCTCGTCCCTCAGGTAGTCGAACTGGTCTCCATCCCGCAGCGACGCTGCCCACTCTTTCTGCTTCTTCTTCATCTCCCTGTTGAACACATTCATGGTTCCTCCTCTGCCCGACGCAGACAGCCCTCGGCGGGGTGCATGTCTCGGGTCGGCCGGTAGTCTGACCCGGCTCCAGCTGCCCGAGGAGGCCGCAGGAGGAGAGCCGGCTGCCCGCAGCACTCTTAGACACACTCCGCTGCTCATGGGGGACGCTGGAAAAAGTCCAAAGTGCTGTGAATTAAAGCAGAGATACTGTGCACATTACTGTACAACCATAGACAGTATATAAGTGTACAACAGCTGAGCTGTTTACTCCTTCCTGTCCTCCACACTGTGACCCCGGAGAAGACAAGGAAGAGGAGGAGGAGGAGGGAAAATGTGGACCCGGATTCTGATTGGTTCATTGGAAACAACGGAACTGGATCAGAGGCTGGGAACGGACTAAACAATCCATTACAACAGGGACGTCAAACTCAGATTCCCAGAGGGCCACACTGGAAACTGAGACTCAAATCAAGGGCCAGACATGTTTAGTTTATTGACATGCTTTTATTTAATAGAAAAAGTCAAATATTTTGACTGTATTACTGCATGTCTTATATACTGTAGTCTTCTCACTTACATTTTGGGCCTCATAAAGCCCCAGAAAAGTTCGGCAAAGAAGTTCCCCAGCCAGCGACAAATACGTTGAAAAAAGCGCCAAAAAAGTTGGAAAAAGGCAGAAAAAAAAGCATCAAAATTGTCTGAAAGAGTGCCAAAAACATCACAAAGTGCCAAAAACATCATAAAAAGTGGCAAAACATTGAGTAGAGCTTAAAAGACGTTAAAAGAAAGTGCCTAAAGCATTGAAAAAAATCACATAAACCGCTGGAAAAGGCGTCAAAAATGTTGGTCAAAAAAGCACCAAAAATGTAAAAATGCTAAAACTTTCGGAAAAAGCGACAAAAACTAGGTGGGCCTAAATTTATTGTGAACCTAAATTGACATTTGGGCCGGATCAAAACCTGCACAACTGTGTGTATTATAAAAACAATATATATGGTTGAATTTAGTAGACTATAGACTATATATATGTATATATATATATATATATATATATATATATATATATATATATATATATATATATATATATATATATATATATATACAGTTTGTTATATTGCTGTGATTTGCAATTGTACATTTAAGAATTAAATTACTAAAAACATATTTTTTTTAAATAGTGTTTTTTTCATTCCTAAAATAGAAATAAACTTTGGAGAGATATGGTCTTAAATGCATTGGCACATCTTATTTTAATTTTGAACATGTAATAATAGGTTTTGATTAATAACAGGCAGAGGAAAAGTAATATTTGGTTAGATAAAACGTGTTTTGTAAAGGTATCTGTAGCTGATGCGCGTTTGTCCCACTTCGCTTGCCTTCCCCAGAAAGGGGCGGGAACGTTGGAACGGTCACGGAAGCGCTGCATGCTGGGAAAACACGTGTAGCAGAAGACCAGAGAGGTATGTCGGCACATTTTTTATGATAATTGTTATTTTTAACGTTGTTTTAAACTCTTTTTATCATTATATATTCACGGATACGTGCTCAGTGTTGTGTGTAGGCTTAGCTGTTGGCTGGTTTTCCCGCCGTTAAGTGTCCGTCTTCCCCGTTCGGACATTTTGTTTACATGTCAGTTTAGCTGAAGCTGACGGGACGTTCTAAAACGCTTAACGTGAAAAAAGCGTAAAACGCTCGCTTAATGTCAGATAACGCCCATAATAATTGGACAATGGGTTAGATTTTTTGACAGTTTTCAGTGGTTATGAGGAGCAATATGAGAGAGAAATTTGGTAATCATTGGTCACTGTTTAGGTACATTAAACCACGTTAATTGAGCTTTTTCCTCGCCATAGGCGCCAATGAAGAAGAAAACGTTAACGTGCGATAACTTCTATAATCGTTGGATTTCGCTTTAGTGTTCATGCCGAGATATGGACGGAATTTGGTGATGATTGGTCGTTGTTTAGGTACATTAAACCACGCTAAGCGTTTTATAATATCCCGTTCAACAGTAATTCTCTCACTGAGAACACAGTTTTCTGTCGGTCGTTAAGTACTCACTTTGTGGTAATTTAGAGGTCTAAATCCAGATAGTAAACTGCTACCAGTAGCAGTATTAGTAACGCTGACTAATGATGCACTTTGTCCTACGATGTAAAGCATTCAACGACACAAGGGACATTTATTTTAAACCACATTTAACTCTGTGATCCCGGATGTCAAAGAGATGAATGTCAATTAAAAATTAAACATCCTCCTGGGAGAGCAGTATACTTCGTTCAGTTACATATACAAAACATACACACACAAATACATACACACAGACACACACACACATATATATATATATATATATATACAGAACACACATACAGACATACACACAGACACACACATATATATATATATATATAAATATATATATCATACATATATATATATATATATATATATATATATATATATATATATATATATATATATATATATATACACACAGACACACACAAAGACATACACACATAAAGACACACACACACACAAAGACATACACACATAAAGACATACACAGACAAACACACACAAAGACATGCACACAGACACACACATATATACACACATACACAGACACACACACAGACTCAAAGACACACACACACACAAAGACACACACACATATATATATATATATATATATATATATATATATATATACATATATATATATACACAAACATACACACACACACACATATATACACACATACAGACATACACACAAAGACACACACAGACACACACACACACACACACACACACAGTAAGTACATGTACTCCAGTACTGTACTTGAGTCCAAATGTTGACTTACTTTTCTTTTCATGCCACTTTCTACTTCCATTGGTCCTTTTGGTGAAGTAAAGGCTCTGAATCCTTCCTCCAGCGCTGATACGGCGCCGCGTCCCGCTGTGTCTTTCAGGCGACACGTCAACAGTTTTTTCCCCCCGCCACCATGTCGTCCAAAAAGCGTGCGGAGGGCGACGAGCGGTTCCAGCGGGTGCAGAAGGACCCCCGGTTCTGGGAGATGCCCGAGAGGGACCGCAAGGTCACGATCGACAAGCGCTTCCAGTCCATGTTCCACGACAAGCGCTTCAAGGAGAAGTACACGGTGGACAAGAGGGGCCGGCCCGTCAACCAGACCTCCACCGAGGACCTGAAGCGCTTCTACCAGCTCTCGGACGACGAGGACGAGGAGGACGAGGAGACAAAGAAGGAAGCGGCAGAGGGCAAGAGAAAGAAGAAAGTGAAGGAGAAGCTGGGGAAGGCTGATGAAGAGGAGAAGAAAGGGAAAGCGGCGCCGAGCAAAGGCGGGAAAGGAGAGCAGCCAGAACGTGTCGTCCGAGTTGTTGTAGAGGGTGAGTAGGCCTGTTTATATCTCCGTTTCCTTCACTTGCTTTGTTTCCTTGCTTCGTTTCCTTGCTTTGTTTCCTTGCTTCGTTTCCTTGTTTTGTTTCCTTGCTTTGTTTCCTTGCTTTGTTTCCTTGCTTTGTTTCCTTGCTTTGTTTCCTTGCTTTGTTTCCTTGCTTTGTTTCCTTGCTTTGTTTCCCTTTTTTCCTTTTTAACTCACTTTCGTTGCTTTTTCCTTGCTGTTTCCTTGCTTTGTTTCCTTGCTTTGTTTCCTTGCTTTGTTTCCTTGCTTCGTTTCCTTGCTTTGTTTCCTTGCTTTGTTTCCTTGCTTTGTTTCCTTGCTTCGTTTCCTTGCTTTGTTTCCTTGCTTCGTTTCCTTGCTTTGTTTCCTTGCTTCGTTTCCTTGCTTTGTTTCCTTGCTTCGTTTCCTTGTTTTGTTTCCTTGCTTTGTTTCCTTGCTTTGTTTCCTTGCTTTGTTTCCTTTTTTCCTTTTTTAACTCCTTCGTTCTTGCTTTTTCCTTGCTTCGTTTCCTTGCTTCGTTTCCTTGCTTTGTTTCCTTGCTTTGTTTCCTTGCTTTGTTTCCTTGCTTTGTTTCCTTGCTTTGTTTCCTTGTTTTGTTTCCCTTGCTTCGTTTCCTTGCTTTTTTCCTTGTTTTGTTTCCTTGCTTTGTTTCCTTGCTTCGTTTCCTTGCTTTGTTTCCTTGCGTATTAGTCTGTCCCACCAAGGAAGCATAGGAAAGCATGTTTTTTTTTTTTATTGCTTTTACTTCACATCCTAAAAACGGTGTATTTTTGTGTTTGTTTTTGGCACCTTTTCCGATGTTTTTAACGATATTTTTAAGCGTTTTTTTTCCCCCTCACTTTTATCCAAGTTTTTTTTGCACTTTTCCCAATGTTTTTGATGATTTTCTATTTCACTTTTTTCCAAGGTTTTTTTTGGCACTTTTTCCAGCTTTTTTTTTCACTTATACTCACCTTTTTGCCACTTTTTGCCACTTTTATCCAAGTTCTTTTGGCACTTTTTCGCCCTGATGTTTTTAAAGAGGGTTACAGCAGCAGCTGTGGTCTTGTAGTATTTTTCTAATTTTTTTCACTTTTATCCAAGTTTGTTTGGCCCTTTTTCCCCCAATGTTTTTCCGACATTTTTGCCACTTTTTTCAGTTTTTTTTCCTCCTTTTTTTCACTTTTATCCATGTTTTTTTTGGCACTTTTTCAGAGTTTTTTCCGATGTTTTGGCACTTTTTCCAGTTTTTTTCCCCACTTTTTTTCACATTTTTGCCACTTTTTTCCACTTTTAGTTCCGCTGACCGTAGTATTACACTTTTGTCGCTTTTCTCCTGATGTTTTTTTCACTTTTATTCACGTTTTTTTGCCACGTTTCCCGATGTTTTTGACGATTTTTTTCAGCGTTTTTTCCCCCCCTCACTTTTATCCATGTTTTTTGGGGCATTTTTTTCGATGTTTTTAGCACTTTTTTTTTCAGCATTTTTTCCCGATGTTTTCACTTTTATCCAATTATTTATCTAATTATTATTATTTGGCCCCTGACCGCAGCACGTTTTATTATATTATTGTCCTCAGGAGACGCCGAGGACGACGCCGAGCAGCAAACTGCGGAGAGGGACGATGTTGACCTGGGAGACAGGGTCGCGGTCAGCAGTGGGGAGGACGAAGACGACGATGATGATGATGATGATGATGATGAAGAAGAGGAGAGCGATGTGGCGAGCGGATCCGGCGCGGAGGAGTCCGGTCTAGATTCGGAGGAGGAGGACAGCGACAGCGAGCCAGATCTGGCCAGGGGGAAGGGAAACGTGGAGACGAGCTCGGACGAAGATGACGAAGACGACGATGTGGACGCCATCCTGAGGAAGGAGGAAGAGGAGATCGAGCACGACTGGGGCGGTGGGAAAAGCGCCGCGCCAAGCGCGAGGGTAAGGACGACGGAGAGGGAGAGAGGGGAGGGAGAGGAGAGGGACAGAGGGACAGAGAGACAGAGACAGAGAGAGGCAGAGAGAGAGAGACGGGAGAGAGAGACAGAGGGACAGAGAGAGAGACAGAGGGACAGACAAGAGAGAGACAAAAGAGACAGAGAGAGAGACAGAGGGACAGAGAGAGAGACAAGACAGAGAGAGAGAGAGAGACAGAGAGAGAGAGTGACAGACAGAGAGAGAGACATAGAGAGAGAGAGACAGAGAGAGAGAGAGGGGGAGGGAGACAGAGGGACAGAGAGACAGAGAGAGAGACAGAGGGACAGAGAGAGAGACAGAGGGACAGACAGAGAGACAGAGAGACAGAGAGAGACAGAGGGACAGAGAGAGAGACAGAGAGACAGACAGAGAGAGAGAGAGATAAGAGAGACAGAGACAGAGAGACAGAGAGACAGAGAGAGAGAGAGGGGGAGGGAGACATAGGGACAGAGAGAGACAGAGAGAGAGAGAGAGAGACAGAGAGACAGAGAGAGACAGAGAGAGAGACAGAGGGACAGACAGAGAGAGACAGAGAGAGACAGACAGAGAGAGAGAGACAGAGGGACAGACAGAGAGAGAGAGGTCTGGAAACACTTCAAACATGTGCTTTAACCCTCGTGTTGTCCTCGTTTTCTAAATGTCAGTCCAGAAAAACGCGATTATGCGATCGCATAATTCAATTCATAATCAGCCAAAGTCTTCATATTTATGCTAGGGGAGGGTGGGGGGGGGGGAGGGTGGGGGGGAGGGGAGGGGAGAGACAGGTCTGGGGGAGAGAGAGAGAGAAAGAGAGAATGTCTGGCTGAGTCGAGTGGTAACCAAGTCTGATGTGTGTAGATTGGTGGAGCTCCTCTAACTTTAAACTGTGTTTTCTGAACGTGTGTGTGTGTGTGTGTGTGTGTGTGTGTGTGTGTGTGTGTGTGTGTGTGTGTGTGTGTGTGTGTGTGTGTGTGTGTGTGTGTGTGTGTGTGTGTGTGTGTGTGTCAGGTCTCAACCCGACTGGCCGTCTGCAACATGGACTGGGACCGGATGAAAGCCAAAGACCTGCTGGCTCTGTTCAACTCCTTCGTGCCTAAAGGAGGAGCTGTGCTGTCTGTCAAGGTAAAGCAGATAAGGGGTCCTATCTAGCACCCGGGCGCAGCGCAAACTAGCCCGACTCAAGAGTCTTTGCTAGCAAATGCACCTGAGGTGTGTTCAGGTGCATTCTGGGCGCTCTGGTCTTACAGGGAGGTGTGTTCAGGTGCATTCTGGGCCTGGTCTTACAGGGGATGTGTTAGGGCTGGGCGGCTGGTCTTACAGGGAGGTGTGTTCAGGTGCATTCGGGGCGTGCTGGTCTTACAGGGAGGTGTGTTCAGGTGCATTCTGGGCGTGCTGTTCTTACAGGGAGGTGTGTTCAGGTGCATTCTGGGCGTGCTGGTCTTACAGGGAGGTGTGTTCAGGTGCATTCTGGGCGTGCTGGTCTTACAGGGAGGTGTGTTCAGGTGCATTCTGGGCGTGCTGGTCTTACAGGGAGAGAGAGGTCGGGAAACACGAACATTTCACACATGTTCTTTAACCCTCGTGTTGTCCTCAGGGGTCAAATCTGACCCCTTTTCTAAATGTCTGTCTCAGAAATATTGGGTCTCTTTTTGATGACCTCACGATTGACAAGGGTCCAGGCCTGAGGAGATGTATCGCCCAAAATTGACTTTTGGTCATAGCGCCCCCCGCTGGCGACAGGAAATGCGCCTCACATGACAAACATCATCGGATTTACATGAAAGTTATAATGTGTGGTCTACGTGTGATACTGAGCCGCCCACTATACTTTAACCACGCCCACTTACTCAGGCCACGCCCCCTTTCATGACATTTGAACCGTTTAGGGTAGAGTCTTGTGTGAGGTGTCATTGAAGTCAGCAGGGAGTTGGTTGGTTTGGCCCCCCCCCCCATGGGCGTGCTGGTCTTACAGGGAGGTGTGTTCAGGTGCATTCTGGGCGGCCTTACGGGAGGTGTGTTCAGGTGCATTCTGGGGTGTGCTGGTCTTACAGGGAGGTGTGTTCAGGTGCATTCTGGGGTGTGCTGGTCTATAGGGAGGTGTGTTCAGGTGCATTCTGGGGCGGCTGGTCTTACAGGGAGGTGTGTTCAGGTGCATTCTGGGCGGCTGGTCTTACAGGAGGTGTGTCAGGTGCATTCTGTGGTCTTACAGAGTGTGTTCAGGTGCATTTTGGGTGTGGTCTTACAGAGGTGTGTTCAGGTGCATTCTGGCGTGGTCTTACAGGAGGTGTGTTCAGGTGCATTCTGGGCGGCTGGTCTTACAGGGAGGTGTGTTCGTGTGCATTCTGGGAGTATTGCCATCTTGAGGCAGCGGGAAGTGATCGCGCCATTGACCAACAAAAACCTGGTCTAAAGTCAATAACGCAGCATTTCATTGTTATTTTAACAGAGCATTAGTAAAATGCTCCTAGGCTCGCGGCACAGCAGCGCCACCTATGCTTGTTAACACACACAGGGACACACAGCAGCACACACACACACACACGCGCGCAGCACACACACACACAGAAGATTACAAATATAAATATTAGGGTGTAAATCCTCCATCATAACAGCAATGCTCCAAGGTCCAAACGCGCCTGGCTTCTAAAGGGAATGGGAGATGATCTCTGATTGGTTGATGAATGGGAGATGATCTCTGATTGGTTGATGAATGGGAGATGATCTCTGATTGGTTGATTGCATGTTACGCCCAAAACGCACCTCTGATTAATGAAGACAGTAAGGACAACCCTTTAGAACCAGGCGCCTGGCGCACACAGACCCTTTTTCACTGCCATCAAACTAGCAAAAGTGGATTTTGGACACGCCCTGAACACACCTGCACCAGGCGCTTCACTAAGTGCGCTCAGATGGTTAAAATAGGACCCAAAAGCTGAAAGGTTTTGCTGTCCACACTTTAAGATGATTATCTAAACGCTAACTGTAAAACTCCAGCTCTGTCTGCAGAGCTGCCTGTTTGTAGCCTGAGAAGACAAACACATTCTCCTGAAGTGATGCTCATACTTTACCTTACCTGTGTTTATTACCTAGGAGCAGTAAGAGTTTCAGGTTTTTTATTGTGTAGTCGAGTCTGTTTTATTTATACAGTCCAGTATTACAATATTTACCTCAAGGGGACAGTCTGCGAACAAACAGGACCCTCAATCTACATTTACATCTTTAAAAACAGAACGTCTTTTGCTAGGTTTACGCAGGGTTTCCCGCAGAAAGTGTGTTCGTTAAGGTGGTAGGGTGGGCATGGACATGGCGAGTGAATGGTTGTACCAAAATAGTCTTTATTTTGGCGAAGGTGCAGCTACTCTCTTCTGTTCCTCTGCTGTCTGCATGTCAGAGCTTTGCGGGCTGACACACACACACACACACACACGCCAGCCACCACGTCACTTCTGTTTACTGATAGCTAGCGTTTAACTCAGGCTAATTAATTAGCTAGTGTTGTTTAATTAGTATCGATGGTGCGTTGCTGTGTAGAGAGGAATCTGCCGACACTGTTTCTTGATCATAAAGGTTTATTCACATTCAAGAATTCAGCATCAAATTACAAGCCCTGCAGAGCTCGGAGAGGACCGCTTCTCAGATTCTCTAAAGTCTCTCTAAAGCTCTTTGTGTGTGTGTGTGCCACATGTGTATATTCCATGAATTGGGGTGGGATTGATAACTGACCAATGGCTTCATGCCAACTGTCTCTGTCCTGGAGGGCCCCATTGATAACACTTTTTCCAGATGTGTCTTCTGAAAGTAGGCTAAAGTTCATCTGGGTTTCTTTGTTACCCAAAGCTTAAATACAAATCATATAGAATATGCAGATACAATAAGATGGTCATATACCTCACTAGTAAGTGGCAATTTATTGCAGCTTGCTTCCAAAAAGTTAGAACAATGAAATGAAATGTTAACCGATGACCCACGTAGTTAAGGTGGCAGGCCTGTGTTGCCTAGGCGGCCTCCTTAGCCGCAAAGTGCCGTGGGAAACCCTGGTTTACACCTCCCTTTGACACTACTCCGGTGTTTCCGAGCCGCTGAAACGGAGACATTTGGAAACACTGCTGCCCCCGTTTTGGTTTGAAGGCTCTGGGGTTTGCCTTGTAGTGAAGTTGTTGAGTATGAACACTAAACACTGAACCAGGGCGTGCGATGAAGTGGGTCACTTTTCAAAGTGGTGAATGTCGTCTGTAAGCGAGATTACGAGCAGTGCATGCTGGGTGTTGTCTCAGATCTACCCGTCAGAGTTTGGGAAGGAGAGGCTGAAGGCGGAGCAGACCAAGGGACCGCTGGAGCTGAGAGCTCTGCCCGACGACTCGGAGGACGACACCGAGGAGGAGAAGTAAGCAACGCACCTTAGTGGTCCCCTAATACTGTATCTGAAGTCTCTTTTATATAGACCTTAGTGGTCCCCTAATACTGTATCTGAAGTCTCTTTTATATAGGCCTTAGTGGTCCCCTAATACTGTATCTGAAGTCTCTTTTATATAGACCTTAGTGGTCCCCTAATACTGTATCTGAAGTCTCTTTTATATAGACCTTAGTGGTCCCCTAATACTGTATCTGAAGTCTCTTTTATATAGGCCTTAGTGGTCCCCTAATACTGTATCTGAAGTCTCTTTTATATAGACCTTAGTGGTCCCCTAATACTGTATCTGAAGTCTCTTTTATATAGACCTTAGTGGTCCCCTAATACTGTATCTGAAGTCTCTTTTATATAGACCTTAGTGGTCCCCTAATACTGTGTGTGTCTGTCTGTCTGTGTGTCTCTCTCTCAGAGGCTACAGAGAGAGGATGCGTGACTACCAGTTCAAGCGGCTGAAGTACTTCTACGCCGTGGTGGAGTGCGACTCGGCCGACACCGCCGCCAAGATCTACCAGGAGTGTGACGGCTTCGAGTACGAGAGCAGCTGCTCCGTCCTGGACCTCCGGTGAGAGGCGAGAGAGCACAGATCTAACTAACGCTGTGGGCTACGCTGCACGCGTAAGGCCGGTTACACGCTGGATGCGTCGCCTGTCCGTTTTTATCCCAGCTCCCACGTTAACGGGTCAGAGCGTGCACACTGCCTGCGTGAGACGCGCGGCTCAGAAACGCTACAAAAGAAACGATAAAAATCAAACTGCCGATACGCCCGTTGACTGATTAACCTCGTGTGACCGAGCATACCGTATACGAGGAGAAACGGCACCTCTGATTCATAACTTAATAACTTTTTAATTATAACTAGTAGAAACACTCTGGGCTAGATTTATCAAGCCGTTTGCGCCTGTTTCCAGGCGCTAATTGGTCGCAAAGACGGCCGTAACCGATGCGGGCGATTTACAAACAGGGCGCACTTGGGTAAAATGGCAGGTTGTCTGCCACATGAGCGAGAAGAGACAAGTTGCGCTTTCAATATGCGTTCGTGGGAGGGTCGTGGGGAAAGTGGGAGTTCCACCCAAAAAGGTGGGAGGATAAGCGCAAAGTGCCCCTAATTATATATCCCGTGGTATTTACAAAGTTATAATTATACAATTATTACAAAGAAATTCTGCGCCTCTTAAAAGCAGGTCTAAACCAGCCGCAGTCGAGTTTCCTCGTAGACCTTTATGCCGCTGGTGAAATGGAAACAGTAATTTGAGCAAGACGAAGACATAGGCGAGGCTGAACATATTTTTAACAGAAGAATCACACTTTGTCAGTGAACACAACATCATTTAGCGTTACAGGTCAAGCAGCCGAGCAATATTAGAGTTACTGGAAGAAATCAAAGATGAAATTGAATCTCCGACTCAGCGTTCACATCCCACTCCAGCAGTTGTTAAACTCCTCGCTACATTATATATTATATATACATATATAATATTATATATAATATTATATATTATATATGTATATATATTATATACATTACAGATATCGGCATCAGGATAATTTCAAACAGTCATAGCATCAGCTGTGGGAATATCGCAGTCTGCACCCAGCCGTATCATAGCAACAGTACCGCTTTGCTACAGCGCAATTTACGGTCTAGTGGGCGGAGGAAGACGCTGATTGCCTGATGGGTGTCAGGGTTGACAAATACTACGCACAATGTGGAAGCATAGCGTGCTCTATTACCGAACTCGCATAAACAGACGCAGCGCAAACTGCGCTAGTGTTAGTAAATCAGGCCCCCAGTCTTTTGGAGCTGAAAGCTAACAGTCGCGCCGTTCTGCTGATGTCTTTGGTGTCTTCGTAGCCCTTACAGAAGGTTTTGTATCCAGCCTGGAAGTCCAGAGGTTTTCGGGGGTCTCTGTGCAATTAATCCTCTTACTCTTACATCCAAGATTGATACACTTCATGTCCATAATTTACGATTTTTCGGCCGTTTGTCTTCGCCGATTGCCGCTAGCTCTGATGCAAACCATCCACGTTTTTCCCCATGATCCTTTAGGGCTCAGAGCATTAAGTTGTTTGGTTTAATTTAAAAGAAATAATGAAACTTTATGATCCATTTTTTTTGTGTAAAAAGGCCGTGCGCACCTCTAACGTTTGTAGAGCGGATCTCCGCGGAGTAGGGTTTAATATTTTTCCCGAAAATGAGATTAATCAGATCCCGGGAAATAGACTGCCCATATTCCGGGAATCCTGGGAAATGGCTGTGTTTTTTTTGGTTTGTTTTTAGCCCAAGTATATGTATCGATATCATTCAAATATGCGTTCCCAAAATCCCAAACTGACATTTTTTATATTATTTGTATCATTTTTAGGACTAAAGAACACAGTTTATTTTTAACATTATTATGTAAAAAAAAAAAAAAAAAAAAAAAAAAAAAAAATTTTTCCATAATCGAGCAGCCCTAGAGCCTGTGTAATGATTTAGGGAGCCTGTGTTACCGTAGCTACCGTCGCCTGCATCAACGTTACCGTATGAGAACAATAGACACACACTCCTTGCCTTTTTTTATTTTATTTTATTTCCCGTTTCCCGGGATTAAACCCTACCGTTGCCCTAGAAACGTAACGATGTAAACCTGCCGTCGGTTCTTCCTTCAACAGGTTTATCCCGGACGACGTCGAGTTCGAAGAGGAGCCAAAAGACGCGGCCACGGACGTGAATCTCTCCGACTACACGCCCAAACTGTTCACCTCGGCCGCCAACGCAACATCAAAGGTAAGAAGACTTTTATTACAGCTGCTGCAACTTCAAAAATAAGACCCTAGTTTCTTTTTTAACTTCTTTAACCCTCTTGTTGTCTTCCTGTCGACCTGCAACTTTTCGTTTTTCTGAGTCCACATTTTTGGTCGTCTTTTTCGACACTTTTGTGGCTTTCCCCCATGTTTTCGTCACTTTTGTTGACTTTTTTTTTTTGGGACATTTTTGTCACTTTTTTTAAATTTTCGTCACTATTTTTTGCATTTGTGTGACTTTTTTCTAACATTTTTGTCACTTTTGACATTTTTTTGCATTTTTGTCACTTTTGACATTTTTGTAACTTTTCTTTACATTTTCGTCACTATTTCTTGCATTTGTCACTTTTTTTTAAAATTTTTGTCACTATTTTTTGCATTTGTCACTTTTTTCTAACATTTTTGTCACTTTTGACATTTTTTTGACATTTGTGTCACTTTTTTCTAACATTTTTGTCACTTTTGAAATTCTTTTTGACATTTTTGTCACTTTTTTTGCATTTTTGTCACTTATCTTTACATTTTTGTCACTATTTTTTGCATTTGTGTCACTTTTTACATTTTTGTCACTTTTCTTTACATTTTTGTCACTTTTGTTTTGTCACTTTTTTTTTTACGTTTGTCACTTTTTTCAAAGTTCTTTTATCAATAGTTTTTTCTTCAAATGCTATAAAATTCACTAAAACACCCAAATTCAATGAAAGTAGTGAACTGATTATTTATTTAACTTGTGAAGAGCGTTGTAGGGAACCATCCACGTTATTTTTTCGGACAATTTGTTTGAAAGAAAACCCAAATTTCTGACACCGAAACATTTTGACCCGAGGACAACCGGAGGGTTAAACAAACAGATTTTTCGTACGGTTAAAGCCAGACGGCAGGACTTTGGGACTGATGCGCGTGAGACTGTGTTGAACCAATCAGGTGCAGCTGACGTGGGACGAGACGGACAACGAGCGCGTGACCGCCCTGAACAGGAACTTCAACAAGGACGAGCTGCTGGCCATGGACTTCAATGCCTACCTGGCCTCCTCCAGCGAAGAAGAAGAGGAGGAGGGTGAGGAAGGAAGGTTCGAGTTCGGAGAGCCACAGAGTGGAGAGGAAGACTCAACAGCAGAGGGTGAGACAGAAACTAGAGACACCGAAACATCGATGTGGCTCCTCACCCGCTACCTTTACATGCACATATTATTAGGGATGTCCCATAGAGCTGTCAGTCTCCCTCTATAATACCATTCGAATTCCATTTGTCATTTTGTTTTTTTATATTCGAATAATATTCCACTATTTAAAGTGATGGTTGGGAGTAATTTCACCCTAGGGTCAACAGGCGAGAGGCTGTAAACTGTCACAAACTGCAGTAAAAACCCCTGATTGAGACGCAGATTCTGAATGTGCTGTATTCAAGTACAAAGAATGCCTCTAAAAACAGAATATCACATATTCAGACAAAATCCTTATTCTGAATATCCAAACGGAATATGCTGTTTACGTGACCACCGTATCAAATTGGGACACATGTAAATGTACATCATTGATTTATTCTTTGATGTCTTTTGGTGTGTGTGTGTGTGTGTGTGTGTGTGTGTGTGTGTTGTAGCTAAACGTCCGGCTGAGTCGGTCGTCGTGGAGGCGGAGAAGAGACCCCAGAAGGAGGAGGAGGAAGAGAAGAGAAGTAAAAAGAAGAAAAGCGAGGAGCAGATCTCAAAGTACAGAGAGCTGCTGAAAGGGATCCGGGACAAAGAGACGAAGCTGCACGAGGACAGAGACATGGAGATGGAGGTCACCTGGGTGCCAGGTACGAGGAGACAGCTAGCTAGACTGTCTGTCTGTCTGTCTGTCTGTCTGTCTGTCTAACTGGTCCTCAGATCTCTGCAGGGTAAATCCAGACAGCTAGCTAGTCTGTCTGTCTGTCTGTCTGTCTGTCTGTCTGTCTGTCTGTCTGTCTGTCTAACAGCTAGCTAGACTATGTGTCCAATCAGAGTTCTCTGTTCTGAGACTAAAACTACTTCTGAACGTCCACATGTTCCACCAGAACCAGTTCCTTCCTGAGACTATTTAGCAGAGGCACCGTGGCTCCGTCTGGAGCTTAGCCCCGCCCCCACGACGATTCTGATCGGTTTAAAGAAATGCCAAACCCTTGTGTTGTCCTCGGGTCCAATTTGACCCGTTTTCAAAGTTTTTTTATTATCAGAAATATGGGTTTCTTTCATCCAACTTGCCCAAACATAACTTGGATGCATGTGTGCATTGTATGGAAGCCACGCCACGTTCTCCCCAGGTAAAAAATAATTATTATTTCCATTGAATTTTGGGTGTTTTTAATTTAATGTTATTTAAAAAATTAAAGCTGCGAGCAGCGTTGGACGCGCCCTCGCTCCGCTGCGCGCGTCGGGGTTACCGAAGGACGCCGCTCCTTGCGACCGTGCTTTAGCGCGGCACTCGGACGCCGCAAATCGCCACCAATGAAAAGGGAACTCCCCGCTGAGTTCATTGACACCTCACACAGGGGTCTACATCAAATGGGTCATAAGTTATGAAAAGGGGGCGTGGCTTAAGCATAGGGGGCGGGTCAAATCGTCACCAATTAAAAAGGAACTCTCTGCTGAGTTCAATGACACCTCACACAAGAGTCTACCTTAAAACGGTTCAAATGTTATGAAAGGGGGGGCGTGGCCTGAGTAAGTGGGCGTGGTCATATTATAGGGGGCGGCTCAGTATCACATGTAGACCACACATTCTGAGTTTCATGTAAATCGGATGATGTTTGTCATATAAGGCGCATTTCCTGTTGCCAGCGGGGGGCGCTATGACCAAAAGTCAATTTTGGCCTGTAGGTGTCCTCAGGCCTGGACCCTTGTCAATCATGAGAAATTTCGGGCAGATACGACAACGTACACTCAAGTTACAACAACTTCTTTGTTCATCGCTAAACACTCAAAATGGCCGCCACGCCACGCCCACACCGTCTGACGAAAGTTTTTCTTTTAATAACTTTTCATCGTTAAGGTGTTGGGATGGTACAGACCAAGTTTGAAGTCCATCGGATGAAATCTCTAGGAGTTCGTTAAAGTATAGCACCTTGACTTTTAGGCCTACTTCCTGTTGCCACTAGGGGGCGCTATGACTTTAAGTAAATATCGGCCTTTATTTGTCCTCAGGGTTGGACTCTTATGAATCCTGAAAAGTTTCGAGGTAATCGGACAACGTACACTCGAGTTACACCCACTTCCTGTTTTGATGGCGAAAGGCACAAAATGGCCGCCCCGCCACGGCCTCGCCCTATGACGAAAAGTTTTTCTTTTAACAACTTTTCATCTTTAACATCTTAAGATGGCACAGACCGAGTTTGAAGTTGATCGGATGAAATCTCTAGGAGGAGTTCGTTAAAGTACGACATGTGGAAATGGCCCAAATCGCACTAATTTCGAACTTTGAAATCAAAATGGCGGACTTCCTGTTGGGTTTAGGGTATGGCTCTAATGACGTTTTTTGTACATCTTGACATGTTACATATGTGTACCAAGTTTCGTGAGTCTACGTTAAACGCACTGCAGGGGCTCCATTCTTTTAACTTTCTAGGGGGCGCTAGCGAGCCATTTTTGTGCGCCTATTCCCGAAACCCTTAAAATACGTAACTTTTCACCAGGATTGATGCGACCGCCAAATTTGGTGAGTTTTTGAATATGTCAAGCCGCTCAAAAAGGTGATTTAATTTGCCGGAAGAAAGGAAATGAAGAATTCCTTGAGTTTCCATAGGGCCTTCGCCGCTGTCGGCGCTCGGGCCCTAAATATGTGTAAAGGCTTTTAAAACCGTATCGTGACTAAACTAAACAATAACCAGTCTGTGATTATTCACTCAACATCCTCCGACTTTAACTCTTAGTCAAAATAATTCATAATTTCTGCTTTTTATTAACTCAAAAATTAGGTATAATGTCATTTAAATTAGGTTTCTTGACCACGAATTAAATAGAATCCTTGATGATGTCGGGTGATGACTCAGAAATGATGTAGGGAGACCTCAGAGATGACGACCAGTCCGATGATTACAAATCAAGTGTAGCTTTATTCAAACAGTGAACAAACTTTCATGACACTGGGACAACCATGAGCATACAGACACGTCTGCCCAAGGATGAACCACATGTACATCATAGTGAATACCTTTTAAACTCTTTTTGTGCTTACACAGCACGAGACATCTATTTCAGTGCACAAGTTTTACTCTTAAACTACACCTTTTATGGCCGATGCTCCTAATAGATTCCCACATTCCTGGCTCCAATTCCTCTGTGTGAAAGTTGTACCCAAACTCATAATAGATTTACACATTCTTGTGGGTGAAGGTTGTCCCCAGACTAACCTTCTTGTGTGGTACACTACATACAAGATATCAAATACATTTGAAACATGTAGGCTGAAATATCCAACCTATCACTTGAAAAAATTGACAAATATTTTTTAAAAAAAGGGGTCAAAAGCGCACGAAGTAAAAAATAATTTTCAAATTTAGACGCAGAAGGAC
Organism: Perca fluviatilis; assembly: GCF_010015445.1. Classification (NCBI taxonomy): domain Eukaryota; kingdom Metazoa; phylum Chordata; class Actinopteri; order Perciformes; family Percidae; genus Perca; species Perca fluviatilis. The sequence goes on along the minus strand of NC_053112.1, from coordinate 5,484,271 downwards.
GACAAGTTAATGGTGGACGGGGAAGACAACACGAGAAATGCCAATAAACCGGAGCACCTTTCTCTCCCATCCCCAGAGTAGCCAGACCTTCCTCCGCAGCGCTGTGGAGGAGGGTCTGGCGATGAGAGAGACTACCTTTCCATTAACACCCTAATATCCAGTCCTTCCAGAGAAATGTGGAGGTTTTTTGTGGTTGTTCCGGGGGAAAAATCCTTGATTATGCGGCACGTTTTCTTAAAAAAAATGATGGAATACGCGAGATATTTATGCACTTTTATGCGATGAAATTGCGTTTTTCTGGAGGGACTGATTACCTACTGTTGTATGGGTTCTGAAAGCCCCCCCCAGTTAGCAGTTTGAGCTGTAGTAATGTTATCAAATGTGTGTCTGATCTGTCTGCAGGGCTGAAGGAGACGACGGAGCAGCTGGTGAAGAAGAAGCTGGAGGGCAAGGACAAGCTGACGCCCTGGGAGGACTTCTTGCAGAAGAAGAAGGACCGGAAGAAGCAGAAGAAATCGCAAAGAAAAGAGGTGAGATGGACGACACACAAACAGCCCCCTCCCACACGGTGTGTTCATTCACACACCAGACTCCTTTTAACCCTCCTGTCGTCCTCGGGGTCAAATTGGACCCCCGTTATCAAAATGTCTGTATTTAAAAAAGAGTTTGGGTTTCTTTTCCAACCAAATTACCGTGGCGTGTATTACAGTACTGGTGGTAGTGGGGAAACGGACAAAAAAAAAAAAAGCTTCAAAAACATTGAAAAAAGTGTCAAAAAAGGTACAAAAACGTCAGAAAAGGGTAAAAAAAAAAAGGGACAAAAATGTCAGAAAAAAGTGTCAAAAAATGGGACAAAAAGTGTCAAAGCGTTTAAAAATGGGACAAAAAGGCACAAAAAGGTCAGGAAAAAAGGACACAAAGCGTTTAAAAAAGGTACAAAAACGTCAGAAAAGGGTTAAAAAAAAAAAAGGGACAAAAATGTCAGAAAGAAATGTCAAAAAATGGGACAAAAAGTGTCAAAGCGTTTAAAAAAGGGACAAAAAGGTCCGGAAAAAAGGACACAAAGCGTTTAAAAATGGGACAAAAATGTCAAAAGAGACATAAAAGAGGTGAGGTGGACAACACCCAAACGCCCCCATCCCCCCCCACCCCCAACGCGTGTATTCAGAGACTCCTTTTAACCTTCCTGCTGTCCTCAGGGTCACATTGGACCCGTTATCAAAATATTTAAAAACAAATCTGGGTTTCTTTTCCAACCACATTACCGAGAAAGTAACACGGATGGTTCCAGGTTCCCAAGTCCAGTTAACGATCACTAGACTTTCAGTAAATTTTGAGTTGTTTTATTCAATTTTATAGCATTTTAAAAACAATGAAACAGATTCTAAACAGTATTCGGACTCAAAAATCCAACCAGGTTTATTGACCATGAATTCTGAAAAATAAGTGCAACGCTATAGTGGTGATAAGGTGGTGTCCGTGGCGTGTATTACAGTACAGGTGGTATAGTGGACCAAAGCGACAAAAACATTGAAAAAAGTGTCAAAAACCTCAGAAAAGTGTCACAGAAAGTGTTAAAAACCTCAGAAAGTGTCAAAAACCTCAGAAAAGTGTCACAGAAAGTGTCAAAAACCTCAGAAAAGTGTCACAGAAAGTGTTAAAAACCTCAGAAAAGTGTCACAGAATGTGTCAAAAACCTCAGAAAAGTGTCACAGAATGTGTCAAAAACCTCAGAAAAGTGTCACAGAATGTGTCAAAAACCTCAGAAAAGTGTCAAAAACCTCAGAAAAGTGTCACAGAAAGTGTTAAAAACCTCAGAAAAGTGTCAAAAACCTCAGAAAAGTGTCACAGAAAAGTGTCAAAAACATCAGAAAAGTGTCACAGAAAAGTGTCAAAAACATCAGAAAAGTGTCAAAAACATCAGAAAAGTGTCAAAAACATCAGAAAAGTGTCACAGAAAAGTGTCAAAAACATCAGAAAAGTGTCACAGAAAGTGTTAAAAACCTCAGAAAAGTGTCACAGAAAGTGTTAAAAACATCAGAAAAGTGTCAAAAACATCAGAAAAGTGTCAGAAAGGACAAAAAAAAGGGACCAAAATAGGGTCAAAAATGTCAGAAAAAGGGACAAAAACCGTAGGGAGGTTGGTCGGGGGGGGAGGATGGGTCAAACACAGGACTTTCACCCAGGAGATGGGAAAAAAAAATGGACAAATACGTCAGAAAATGGGACACAAAATTGTCAAGAAAGGGCCAAAAACTGTAGGGAGGTTGGTCGGGGGGGTGGAGGATGGGTCAAACACAGGACTGTCCCGCGTGTCACGTTTCCTAAACCCAACCGTCCCTTTCTTCTCGCCGTAACACGCCCTGTGGCGTGTATGTTTACGTCCGCTGTATAGCTCAAAATGCGTCCAGATAACAACGCCACTTGGCTTTAGAAAGTGGGCGTGCATGTTTCCGGGAAAGCCATGATGCCACGTTGCATTTTTAAAGTCCAGTCTCCTCCTGGGGAAAAAAAGGGACAAAAACGTCAGAAAAATGGGACACAAAATTGTCAAAAAGTGTCAGAAAAAGGGACAAAAATGTCAGAAAAAGGGACAAAAAAATTGACAAAAACATCAGAAAATGGGACACCAAATTTTCAAAAAATGTCAGAAATAGGGTCAAAAAAAGTGTCAAAACAGGGACAAATACATCAAAAAAACGGACACAAAATTGTCGAAAAAGGGCCAAAAACCGTAGGGAGGTTGGTCGGGGGGGGGAGGATGGGTCAAACACAGGACTGTCCCGCGCGTCACGTTTCCTAAACCCAACCGTCCCTTTCTTCTCGCCATAACACGCCCTGTGGCGTGTATGTTTACATCCACTGTATAGTAGGGGTGGGGATTCACCAGAGGCCTCACGATACGATATTATCACGATACGATATTATTGCGATTTTAAACACATTGCAATATTCTGCGATATATTGCAATGTGTTTTTGCAACCTTTTTTCCAACTTCAAATTCTTCCCAATTTCAAATGATGTCCCCAAAGGACAATTTGTAGGAAACATCTGTTTCATCTAAAAAGACAAAGTTCTCTGTCTGTTCATCTCACTTCAATCATATTGCTGCAACATGGGATTGTCAAGCAGACAAACTGACCAAAACATATATCATAAAAGATCGATACTTGGCGTCTGTGTATCGATACAGTATTGCCACGAAAAATATTGCGATACTATGGTGTATCGATTTTTTTCGCCACTTGGCTTTAGAAAGTGGGCGTGCATGTTTCCGGGAAAGCCATGATGCCACGTTGCATTTTTAAAGTCCAGTCTCCCCCTGAATGTTGCCTCCTGTGGTTTTCTCAACCCGTTTTTCTGTGTTCTCTCGCGTCAGGGAGAGGATGAGGAAGATCTCAGCGAAGACGAGCTTCCTCCGGACGTGGACCTCAGTGACCCCTTCTTCGCCGAGGAGCTCGCCGCCACAGGTGATGACCGCTGTCAGTCGACAGGGCTGCAAGGGGCGCACTGGGACTCGTGTGAGATTAGGGCATCTGCAGCGTGAGGCGCTCTTACAGGCTTTCATAATTACATAATACACACACTGGAGCCATTCATAAAACCTTCACATGCACTACCATGGCACCATCTTAGAATACCATGGAAACGCTTCAATATTTAAAACACATTAGGACAAATTTAAAGGGATACGCCACCGTTTGTTGAAATAGGTCTTATCATGGTCTCCTCTAGCTGTAGATAGGTGAAATAGGGCTTATCGTGGTCTCCTCTAGCTGTAGATAGGTGAAATAGGGCTTATCATGGTCTCCTCTAGCTGTAGATAGGTGAAATAGGTCTTATCATGGTCTCCTCTAGCTGTAGATAGGTGAAATAGGTCTTATCATGGTCTCCTCTAGCTGTAGATAGGTGAAATAGGGCTTATCATGGTCTCCCCTGGCTGTAGATAGGTGAAATAGGGCTTATCATGGTCTCCTCTAGCTGTAGATAGGTGAAATAGGGCTTATCATGGTCTCCTCTAGCTGTAGATAGGTGAAATAGGGCTTATCATGGTCTCCTCTAGCTGTAGATAGGTGAAATAGGGCTTAACATGGTCTCCTCTAGCTGTAGATAGGTGAAATAGGTCTTATCACGGTCTCCTCTAGCTGTAGATAGGTGAAATAGTTCTTATCACGGTCTCCCCTGGCTGTAGATAGGTGGGCCAATGCATTTTTTTGTCTCAGTGCAAGTAATTAGGTTGTTTTTTTTTGTCTTTTGTTGACTCACTTTTACTCACAACATGCTAACCGGCAACATAGGATTCCATTCACTACGCTAAGCTAACTAGCAGCGGAGCTGCCGGTGTTGCACCGGACTAAAACAATGCATGCACAAAAAATGTGTTGGCCCACCTATCTACAGCTAGAGGAGACCCCACCTACCTACAGCTAGAGGAGACCCCACCTATCTACAGCTAGAGGAGACCCCACCTACCTACAGCTAGAGGAGACCCCACCTACCTACAGCTAGAGGAGACCCTACCTATCTACAGCTAGAGGAGACCCCACCTATCTACAGCTAGAGGAGACCCCACCTATCTACAGCTAGAGGAGACCCTACCTATCTACAGCTAGAGGAGACCCCACCTATCTACTACAGCTAGAGGGAGACCCCACCTACCTACAGCTAGAGGAGACCCCACCTATCTACAGCTAGAGGGAGACCCCACCTATCTACAGCTAGAGGAGACCCCACCTACCTATCTACAGCTAGAGGAGACCCCACCCTACCTATCTACAGCTAGAGGAGACCCCACCTATCTACAGCTAGAGGGAGACCCCACCTATCTACAGCTAGAGGAGACCTCACCTATCTACAGCTAGAGGAGACCCCACCTACCATTACAGCTAGAGGAGACCCCATCCTATCTACAGCTAAGGGAGACCCCACCTACCCATCTACAGCTAGAGGAGACCCCACCTATCTACAGCTAGAGGAGACCCCACCTATCTACAGCTAGAGGAGACCCCACCTATCTACAGCTAGGGGGAGACCCCACCTATCTACAGCTAGAGGAGACCCCACCTATCTACAGCTAGAGGAGACCTCACCCATCTACAGCTAGAGGAGACCCCACCTATCTACAGCTAGGGAGACCCCACCTATCTACAGCTAGAGGAGACCCCACCTATCTACAGCTAGAGGGAGACCCCACCTATCTACAGCTAAGGAGACCCCACCTATCTACAGCTAGAGGGAGACCCCACCTATCTACAGCTAGAGGAGACCCCACCTATCTACAGCTAGAGGGAGACCTCACCTATCTACAGCTAGAGGAGACCCCACCTATCTACAGCTAGAGGGAGACCCCACCTATCTACAGCTAGGGGAGACCCCACCTATCTACAGCTAGGAGACCCCACCTATCTACAGCTAGAGGAGACCCCACTACCTATCTACAGCTAGAGGAGACCCCACCTGCCACCTATCTACAGCTAGGGGAGACCCCACCTATCTACAGCTAGAGGGAGAACCCCACCTATCTACAGCTAGAGGAGACCCCACCTATACAACAGCTAGGGGAGACCCCACCTCATCTACAGCTAGAGGAGACCCCACCTATCTACAGCTAGAGGAGACCCCACCTATCTACAGCTAGAGGAGACCCCACCTATCTACAGCTAGAGGAGACCCCACCTATCTACAGCTAGAGGGAGACCCCACCTATCTACAGCTAGGAGACCCCACCTACCTACAGCTAGAGGAGACCCCACTCTACCAGCTAGAGGGAGACCCCACCTACCTACAGCTAGAGGAGACCCCACCTATCTACAGCTAGAGGAGACCCACCCATCTACAGCTAGGGAGACCCCACCTATCTACAGCTAGAGGAGACCCCACCTATCTACAGCTAGAGGAGACCCCACCTATCTACAGCTAGAGGAGACCCCACCTATCTACAGCTAGGGAGACCCCACCTATCACAGCTAGAGGGAGACCCCACCTATCTACAGCTAGAGGAGACCTCACCTATCTACAGCTAGAGGAGACCCCACCTACCTACAGCTAGGGGAGACCCCACCTATCTACAGCTAGGGAGACCCCACCTATCTACAGCTAGAGGAGACCCCACCTATCTACAGCTAGAGGAGACCTCACCTATCTACAGCTAGAGGAGACCCCACCTATCTACAGCTAGAGGAGACCCCACCTATCTACAGCTAGAGGAGACCTCACCTATCTACAACTAGAGGAGACCCCACCTATCTACAGCTAGAGGAGACCTCACCTATCTACAGCTAGAGGAGACCGTGATGAGCCCTATTTCAAGACATATTAGGACAAACTTAAACGCCCAAAACAGCTCGCAACCAAAAGTTCCAACAGCAGACTGGAGCGATGTCGGGCTCGGTCCCTCTCCTTCCTCTCTCTCTCGCTGTGTGTTTCCTCTTCTGTAAACGACAACAACCTCCGAGCTAGCGAGCGCCACGCAGAAAACGACATTTTAGACAGGCTACATTTAGTGCACACACATTACAGATTATACAGTACAGGCCAAAAGTTTGGACACACCTTCTCATTCAATGCGTTTCCTTTTTATTTTCATGACTATTTACATTGTAGATTCTCACTGAAGGCATCAAAACTATGAATGAACACATATGGAATTATGTACTTAACAAAAAAGTGTGAAATAACTGAAAACATGTCTTATATTTTAGATTCTTCAAAGTAGCCACCCTTTGCTTTTTTATTAATAAGGGAAATAATTCCACTAATTAACCCTGACAAAGCACACCTGTGAAGGTAAAACCATTTCAGGTGACTACCTCATGAAGCTCATTGAGAGAACACCAAGGGTTTGCAGAGTTATCAAAAAAGCAATATATATATATATATATATATATATATATATATATATATATATATATATATATATGTATATATATATATGTATATATGTATGTATATATATGATATGTATGTATATATATGTATATGTATTGTATGTATATGTATATATATATATGTATATGTATGTATATATATGTATATGTATGTATATATATGTGTATGTATGTATATATATGTATATGTATATATATATGATATATATATATATATATATATACATACACATATATATATATATATACATACACATATATATATACACATATATATATAAATGGGCGCCCGCTCTACCAGGTGAGCTAACCAGGCGCCCGCAGCCGTACAGTCTTGAAATATTTTGGTCAGACTAGTCTAGAAATCTAGACCACCCTAGCAGCAGCAAATGTAATTTGCAGCTGCTAGGGTCAGTCTAGCAACTCTCCGTTGGCTTGCCAGCTGGAAAAACCAAACTCTAGTCAGGCCAATCGGCAAGATCGCCAGTCCGCCTGCGGCCGCATCTACCAATTGTTGTCCTCGTTGATTTAATCTGGGGATTATCTTTTGAGTTTTTCAGTCTGGTTGAACAGCGTTTTCGTTCTCCGTGTGCAAAAACTAAACCTCTCTGTGTACAGAGGACTGTCTACGACCTAAATAGCCCTCAAAGACCTTTTTTCAGTTTAGATGTTGTGTTTTTGTGTCCGCAGACGTTCAGAAGAAATCAAAGGGGGGGAAGAAGAAGAAGAAGAAGCAGGAGGAAGAGGAGCGGACAGCCGAGGAGGAAGAGGAGCTGGAGAAACAGAAGGTGAGAGTTGTGGAGACCTGTGGATCAGAGCGTTAGCTACATGCTACATGCTAGTCTATATCGACCATGTTACACTTCCTGGATTGCTTCCGCTGGAAATTCGGCCGGATGTCCCGTCCCCCTTCCTCTGTC